>NC_053392.1:23560172-23586180 GCF_905171765.1 Bufo bufo | reverse complement strand
CAGAACAGTCCATTTGTTCTGGGCTGATGGGATATTGGGCTGCCATATGTCCCAGGCCACGGCACCTCCAGCAGATGACCTCTCTTAAGGACGGCCGTGGCGTTGGTTCTGATAGACTCTTGGCCTCATAACGTCCACCCCGGGGGGGGGGTTTAGTCCCTTTTTCTGCACTTCAGTGTCAACCCGTGCCTTCCAGTAGGCGGAGTTCAAGGATCCTGAGGCAGCTATGTTTGGCTCTACGGCATAGTACCTTTCTACCAAGCTTATTAAGTCATCTGCAGTCTGCGGATTTCCTTGTGCAACCCAGCACTGTACTGGCTTAGAGAGAGCATGCAGGAATCGGTCCATTACGACCCGCTCCACCATTTTGGCTGGGGAACAGACATCCGGCTGTAGCCATTTTTTGGACGAGGTGCAGTAGATCAAACATTTGGGACCTGGGAGGCTTGCCTCTCTGAAACCCCCACTGGTGTACCCTCTGAGCTCGGACGGTGATGGTTACCCCTAGACATGCCAAGATTTCTGCCTTTAGTCTGGAGTATTCCCGTGCATCCTGCAACGATAAGTCATAACACGCCTTCTGGGGTTCGCCTGAGAGGAAGGGGGCCAGCACCTCGGCCCATTGCTCAGCTGGTAGTCTCTCACGCTCAGCGACCCGCTCAAAGACGGTGGGGAAGGCTTCTATGTCATCCTCTGCGGTCATTTTTTGTAAGGCAGATTGCACGTTTTTTCTTCCGCCTACATTCTGTTCAGCCACATACCCCGCTGGTTGTGCTGCTACCCTCTCTCTTAGGGTTGCAATTTGCTTCGCTAGTAGGCGGTTTGTCTCCTGCTGATGTGCATTAGCCTGCCGTTGTTGCTCCAATGCCTGTTGCTGCTGTAGATTGCTCTGCACTATCTGCTTGATAAGTTCCTCCATTTTCATTGACTCTTGTTGAAGCTCCGCTGCTGCTTTAACCCAGGACATCAATTGAAAAACTATAGACTATGTCTATAGAAGACTATTTAGATCTTGTAATGTGTCATAAATCCCGGGGACAAATTCAGTCCAGAATTCAAAATATCAAGCAATGTTATACGTTAATTTGTATTCCCAAATTCTTCTAGCTCTTTGGGATTTGAAGTTACCTTTTTAATATGAGAACTTTCATATGTTCTTCATTGTGTCCTGGGCTACAGAAATGCTAAGCCACACTAAAGAGCAGCTTCTTCTCTTTAATTGTGTGGCGGTGGGACCTCATCCTTGCATTGAGTTTCTGTCCTGTTTCTTCAATGTAGAGGCCTCCAACAGGACATTTAGTGCAGAGAAACAGATAAGCAACATTAGATGTAGAACATGTGAATGTCCCAGGGATCTTATAGTCCTGCTGTGTGTTGGGGATCCGGATCTTATCTGTTGTCATTATATGGGAACAGTTTTGCATCTTCTTATATTACAGGGATAGATTCCTTTATCTGTGGTACATGGCCTTGAACTTGATCTGATCAGAATATTCCTTAGATTTGGAGGCTGTCGGTAAGCTAGTAAGGGGGTATCTGGGAAGATTGTTTTTAGTCGTTCATCCTTACCTAAGACATGATGTAATCTTTTGGCAGTTTTCCTCCGTACCTCTAATTGTGGGTTGTAGGTCACAACCAGAGGTACGCGCTGGTTATATTTCTTTTCATTGTATTGGAGAAGTTGACTTCTGGGGATCTTGGTGGCTCTTGTGATCTGATATTCAATTGAAGCTGAATGATAGCCCTGGTGTAAAAATTTCCTTTTCAGATATTGTAAATGCTCATCCCTGTCTGATGGGCTGGAGCAGATTTGGTTATATCTGATGGCTTGACTATAGATGATGGACTTTTTAATATGTTTGGGCTGGAAGCTGTCCCATTTGAGGTATGTAGGCCGATCAATAGGTTTTCGATACAGGGATGTCTGTATTGAGCCGTCTTGAAGTTTTATGTGATGCAACTTTTAGACTTAGTACCTGAGAATCCCAGGATCAGGGTATTCTACATGCTTCCCAAAATACACAAAGCAGGGAATCCAGGGAGACCGATCATTTCATGTGTGGGAACCCTCACTGAAAAATCTCAGGTTGGATAGAGGGCATCCTCAAACCATTAGTGAGGAACACAACAGGTTATCTACAGGTCACCACTGACTTATTGAACAAACTGTCAACCATAGGTCCCCTCTCTAAAGACACAATCTTGGCAACCATGGATGGGGAATCCTTGTATTTGAATATTGCGCACAATGATGGATTAACTGCTTGCCGAGTATACTTAGAGGCTAATGGGATCGTCTCAGAATCTGTACTACAACTGACCTAATTCATCCTCACCCATAACTATCTTATGACAAAGAGTTATATTTACAGTGCACTGGGACCGCCATGGGCAGTAAAATGCCACCACAATATGCAAATCTCTTCATGGCAAAACTGGGAAATGACTTTTTGGTATCCTGCCCCAAAAAAACCTTGGCCTTCTTCGGTTTCATTGACTACATCCTAATAATCTGGAACGACTCTGAACATAAACTGATAAAATTTCATGAACAATTCAACAAATTCCATCCCACCATAAACCTGACCCTCAACTATTCACACACAGAAGTCAGTTTTCTGGACACCACCATAAAACTTTAAGACGGCTCAATACAGACAACCCTGTATCGAAAACCTATTGATCGGCCTACATACCTCAAATGGGACAGCTTCCATCCCAAACATACAATATCTGAAAAGGACATTTTTACACCAGGGCTATCATTCTGCTTCAATTGAAGATCAGATCACAAGAGCCACCAAGATCCCCAGAAGTCAACTTCTCCAATACAATGAAACAAAACAGAACCAGCGCGTACCTCTGATGGTGACCTACAACCCACAATTAGAGGTACTGAGGAAAACTGCCAAAAAATTACATCATGTCCTAGGTAAGGATGAACAACTAAAAACAATCTTCCCAGATCCCCCCTTACTTTCTTACCGACAACCTCCAAATCTAAGAAATATTCTGATCAGATCAAGTTCAAGGCCATGTACCATAGATAAAGGAACCCATCCCTGTAATATAAGAAGATGGAAAACCTGTTCCCATATAATGACAACAGATAAGATACGGATCCCCAACACACAGCAGGACTATAAGACCCCTTGGACATTCACATGTTCTACATCTAATGTTGTTTATCTGATTCTGTGCACTAAATTTCCTGTTGGAGGCCTCTACGTTGGAGAAACAGGACATAAACTCAATGCAAGGATGAGGTCCCACCGCCACACAATTAAAGAGAAGATGCTGCACTTTCCTGCGGCTAAGCATTTCTGTAGCCCAGGACACAATGAAGAACATATGAAAGTTCTCATATTAAAAGGTAACTACAAATCTCAAATAGCTAGAAGATTTTGAGAATACAAATTTACATATAACACTGCTTGATACTTTGAATACTGGACTGAATTTGTCCCCGGGATTTATGACACCCTACAAGATCTAAAGAGTCTTCTTTAGACATAGTCGGGGCATCAGGTCTCTGAAATAACATCAATTTAGAGACCATAAAACTTTCACACCCCTTATCTGTAAGATAATTAAGGACTTATTCTCAAGATCTTTGATATGTTGTTCTGTTATTTTTCAAATGTCCATTCAATCCCCCATGTCTCTGTTCTTATTGTATATATATTACTGTTTCTTCAAATATTCTTGCAGTACACCTTATGAAGGGACTGGTGATGTCTCGAAAGCTCGCTATGTAACATTATTTCTTCTATTTTTTTGCTAGCCATTAAAGGGTATCAAACCTGCAATACTCTTATTTTGTTTCTCTTAATGAGAGCACTCAACCATTGTTGGGTGACAAATGCTCATCTTTTGCACTAGAAAGTACATTTGCAGCTTACACTGTATTTTGGACAGTACGAATGGTGAGGCCAGAACAAGTACAGACTATAGTAGATTGGGGGGAGCTGACATTGCCTAGAGTTCCTTTGCATTGTCTCCCACCCAGTCCCCCACTGAAAGATCAGATTTGGCAACTACAGCCCATGGCTATCTGTCTTTCAACTCACCCCCTTGCAATTCAGGCAAGCAGTCTGAGCCCCAAGTCATGCAGCGGTCTGTTATGCTTTTTGATGACTATGCTGGCAGGGTTTCCATGGGCCATCCACATAGGCCTGCACCAGAAGTGGAAGAGATTGAGTGCACTGATGCCCAACCACTTATGTTTCGGCATGAGGACATGGAAAGACACCCGCAGCACGTCTCTGATGATGACAAAACACAGGTGCCAATCTGCAGACTAGCAAGGAGGGCAGGGGTAAAGAGTGGGTGGAAGATGATGTAGAGGATGATGAGGTACTAGACCTCACATGGAATCAAGGTCATGCAAGTGACCTGTCTAGTTCGGAGGAAAAGGTGGTGGTCTTACAGAGGCACCAGCACAGCAAAAGAGGGAGAAGGGTGCAAAAGCGTCTGTTACATTCTTGGGTAACATTTTACCATTTTTGCCGTGAATAAACCCCTGCTCTGCATAGGTGACAGGGACCTAAATTTAAAAAAATCATCTGTTACATTGTCAGGTGACATTTTACCAATTTTGCCTTATACAAACCCCTGCTCTGCATAGTTGACAGGGACCTAGTTTTTGTAAAATCGTCTGTTCCATTGGTGGGTGACCCATTTTTGCCGATGAAAAACCCCTGCTCTGCATATCTGTCAGGGACAAAATAAAATTTGTCTTTAATTGAAGCGTGCCCGTTCCTTTCATTTGATCCTTCCGCTTGAATAACTTGTCCCACATTTCCGCTCGATCACATTTCAGCCACTGACCTCCCTTGGATGTGGTTTCCCCTTCTCACTCTACCTCTCTGGCTTGGAATTCTGACTCCCCGCTACCAGTGATCACCATGGTAGGCGCATAAAAGAACATCGAAAGATGATAGAGAAGATATCCAAATGGATTGTGGACGTCACAGGGATGTGCGACATGGTTGAGCAGTATGTGTGCACACGCCTACACGTACTGACTGTTGGGTCTGCCTCCTTCAATTTCTAGGTCTCCAAATTGGGCACATGCCCTGAGCTTGCCCTTTACACCTTGGAGGTGCTGGCCTGCCCTGCAGCTAGAGATGTCCCGAATAGTTCGCCGGCGAATAGTTCCCGGCGAACATAGCTTGTTCGCGTTTGCCGCGGCGGGCGAACATATGCGATGTTCGGTCCGCCCCTATTTGTCATCATTGAGTAAACTTTGCCAGAGGATGTAGATAACAGGGATATGTCTCAGTCAGGCAGCATTACACACATGGATGTACGGTGTGATGATGATGATGATGTTGAACCCGCTGCTGCTTCCTTTGCTGAGTTGTCAGATAGAAAGTGAAGCGGTTGATGATGACGATGTGTCCGTGGATGTCACGTGGGTGCCCGCTCGAAGAGAAGAAGAACAGGGGTAAAGTTCAGATGGGAAGACAGAGAGGAGGAGGAGACGAGTTGGAAGCAGGGGAAGGTCATCGCAAGGAGCTAGTGGCACAGTCAGACAGCATGCATCGGCACCCGGGGTCAGCCAGACAGCACGCCAATCAACGCATGCTGTTGCCACCACCAGAATGCCGTCATTGCAGAGCTCAGCAGTGTAGCAAACTTTTTGTATGTCTGCCTCTGACAACAGCGATGCCATTTGCAACCTGTGCCAAAAGAAACGGAGTCGTGGGAAGTCCAACACCCACCTAGGTACACCCACCTAGGTACAACGTCAACCATTGCTGTCCTCCTTGCCCCCTCTCAACCATCCGCCACTCCGTCTCTCGCCTTAAGCAGTTCCTGCTCATCTGCCCACAGTCAGGTGTCTGTCAAGGACATGTTTGAGCGTAAGAAGCCAATGTCACAAAGTCACCCCCTTGCCCGGCGTCTGACAGCTGGCTTGTCTGAACTCTTAGCCCGCCAGCTTTTACCATACAAGCTGGTGGAGTCTGAGGCGTTTTAAAAAATTTTAGCTATTGGGACACCCCAGTGGAAGGTACCCGGCCGAAATTTCTTTGCACAAAAGGCAATCCCCAACCTGTACTCGATTGTGCAAAAGGAAGTAATGGCATGTCTGGCACACAGTGTTGGGGCAAGGGTCCATCTGACCACTGATTACTGGTCTGCAAAGCACAGTCAGGGCAGGTATATCACGTACACTGCGCATTGGGTAAACCTGCTGACGGCTGCCAAGCATGGAATGCGTGGCTCTGCAGAGGAGTTGGTGACACCGCCACGACTTGCAGGCAGGCCTGCTGCCACCTCCTCTACTCCTCCTACTCCATCCTCTTCCATAACCTTCTCGGCTGAGTCCTCTTCTGCTGCTGCGTCTTGCTCCACATCAACGGCACCCCCCCCCAGCTCCCCAGGGGCTATTCCACATCCCGGATACGGCAGTGTCACGCCGTCTTGGGGTTGACTTGCCTGAAAGCAGAGAGTCACACCGGACCAGCACTCCTGTCCGCCCTGAACGCACAGGTGGATCAGTGGCTGACTCCGCACCAACTGGAGATCGGCAAAGTGGTGTGTGACAACGGAAGCAATTTGTTGGCGGCATTGAATTTGGGCAAGTTGACACATGTGCCTTGCATGGCACATGAGTGTAATCTGATCGTACAACGCTTTGTGCATAAGTACCCAGGCTTACAGGACGTCCTGAAGCAGGCCAGGAAGGTGTGTGGCCATTTCAGGCGTTCCTACACGGCCATGGCGCACTTTTCAGATATCCAGCGGCGAAACAACATGCCAGTGAGGCGCTTGATTTGCGACAGCCCGACACGTTGGAATTCAACACTCCTAATGTTCGACCGCCTGCTCCAACAAGAAAAAGCTGTTAATGAGTATTTGTATGACCGGGGTGCTAGGACAGCCTCTGCGGAGCTGGGAATTTTTTTTGCCACGTTACTGGACACTCATGCGCAATGCCTGTAGGCTCATGCGTCCTTTTGAGGAGGTGACAAACCTAGTCAGTCGCACCGAAGGCACCATCAGCGACATCATACCATTTGTTTTCTTCCTGGAGCGTGCCCTGTGAAGAGTGCTGAATCAGGCCATAGATGAGCGTGAAGAGGAAGAGGAAGAGTTGTGGTCACCATCACCACCAGAAACAGCCTTATCAGCATCGCTTGCTGGACCTGCGGCAACGCTGGAAGAGGATTGTGAGGAAGAGGAGTCAGAGGAGGAATGTGGCTTTGAGGAGGAGGAGGAGGAAGACCAACCACAACAGGCACCCCAGGGTGGTCGTTGTCACCTATCTGGTACCCGTGGTGTTGTACGTGGCTGGGGGGAAGAACATACCTTCAGTGAGATCACTGAGGACGAGGAACGGGACATGAGTAGCTCGGCATCCAACCTTGTGCAAATGGGGTCTTTCATGCTGTCGTGCCTGTTGAGGGACCCTTGCATAAAAAGGCTGAAGGAGAACGACCTGTACTGGGTTGCCACGCTACTAGACCCCCGGTATATGCAGAAAGTGCCTGAAATATTACTGAATTACCGCAAGTCGGAAAGGATGCAGCAGTTCCAAAATAAATTAAAAAGTATGCTTTACACAGTGTACAAGGGTGATGTCACAGCACATCGGGAATCTAACAGGGGAAGAGGTGAAAGTAATCCTCCTCCTCCTCCCACGACCACGCCGGCAAGGACAGGACGCTTTACAGACGTGTTGTTGATGGAGGACATGCAGAGCTTTTTAAGTCCTACGCATCACCACAGCCCTTCGGGGTCCACCCTCAGAGAACGACTCGACCGACAGGTATCAGACTACCTCACCTTAACTGCAGATATCGACACTCTGAGGAGTGATGAACCCCTTGACTACTGGGTGTGCAGACTTGACCTGTGGCCTGAGCTATCACAATTTGCGATAGAACTTCTGGCCTGCCCCGCTTCAAGTGTCCTGTCAGATAGGACCTTCAGTGCAGCAGGAGGTATTGTCACTGAGAAGAGAAGTCGCCTAGGTCAAAAAGTCTAGATTACCTTACCTTTATTAAGATGAAGGAGGGATGGATCCCGAAGGGACTGACAGTGGGCGATACATTTGACTAAAAAAGGCCTGATGAGATGAGCTGCCTTGGGCTAAAAATGGTCCACACGCTGCTGTATTTTATCTCTGAATGCCGGATGACTTGCGTGACTTATCCACCACCAACTAGGGTTCAAGCCGCAATGTTTTAGGGCACTTTCTGCCTGGGAAACAAACATGAATTTTTCTGGCCGCTGCTATAGCAGCAGCTGCAGCAATACCTAATTTTTCACGCCTCTGGTGCTGCACTGTGGCTTCAAAAACCGGAAAAAAAAAGGCACATACATGTGTCAATACCCCTTCGTGATTGTTACCTTGTTGTGGTGAAGGGGCTTGCGTATCACAATGAAGCGACCACCTCTATGAGTGTGTTGGCAATGGCAATGTTGGCACACCCCGGATGATAAGGTCGTTGCTTCATTGTGAACAGACCAAAAGCGATCGGCTGGATAATTTTGCATAGAAAAAACATACATTTTCTTTGTGATTGTAACGGAACGCCTAGCACCCCGACCGGGTACCTCCGTTGATAGATGCTCCTAGTTCTTCCAGAGGACTCCAAGTACTCCACTTGACACCGTCAGCACTGCAGACCCCACGAACCGCCGAAGCTTGGTGGAGGTCTCTCCGTCTCCTACCCACCCTGGACCTACGACAAGGCTCCAGTGGGTGACCCTCTCCTAAATACAGAGACAGGAACCAGGAACAAGCTCTTACAAGAGATTATACTCAGGGGAGTATTGTGATATAGCAATCCCCAAGAGTGTAGTTATCCCATTCCCCAAACATGAGCCAAAACTTCATGAAGGTATAAAAACAGGAACTCTCTTTATTTTAACACAAGCATTGATTTATACACATCTTCCAACAAGGTTACCACCCACACGGTTTTGTAAAAACAGCAAATCACATGCATTTACAGTATTCAAACCTTCCCAGCAATTGTACACAAAATCCCCTTCCCTCTGTCTGTAACGCAATAAACTAACACAATGAGCATTGTCTGAGACGCAATCCACAAAATACAATTACCAAACGTAATGGACTAACTTAATCACTCACAGACAGAAAACACAAATTTTTCCCAAAACACAGAAAACACCTCAAAACCCCACACATCCCCATAATGTATACATTCATGGATAGCTCTGATCTGGGTAAACAACATATCCAAAAATCACCCATATCCGAGCAGGGGTTCCTGAATTCCATGGAAGTCACATTTGGCCGGACGCAAGCTTGGCTTTCCTGCCCAAAACAGTTCCACAGATTTAAGCTGTCTGTCTTCTCCTTCAAAGATAGTATGGGCCATAATCCTGGGGCAAGAGGCTAGTAGCCAGGCCCCTCAAAAACCCAGTGGCGAGGTTGGTTTCGCCACAGTGATCATCTAAGGTGATCATTAAAGCCTACTAGGCCAACAATGGGCCCACACTGCAAAATCATTGTTTTCTGGGTCACTTAACTGTCACTGAACTATCTCAGCACGACCATAGGCTTTGTAAAACCCCCATCGCCTGCAATCTCCCAAACGTGCGCACGAGCACAGTCATAACTACGTAACAAGGATTAAACTGATAAGAATAGAACTACATAACACACCACTCCTATCTGGTGGCACATTAGATTGCACGCGCAGTGCCCCAAATTTGAAGTAGGAGGACCGACCAAGCATCTATTTCCATCTTCCGGTTCCTAAAATCGATGCTACACGTCCCCTGATAGGGGACGTAACAGGGATTAAACTGATAGCAATAGTACTACTTAACACACCTTATAATAATGCAGATAGAGGCAACGCAGAGAGAGGAGTCTGAATAAGAGGAGTCAGAGGAGGAAGGTGGCTTAGAGGAGGTGGAAGACCAACCACAGCAGGCGTCCCAGGTGGCTTGATGTCACCTTTCAGGGACCCTTGGTGTTGTACGTGGCTGGGTGAAGGAAGAGATCTTCAATGACATCAGTGAGGAAAAGGAACGGGACATGGCTAGCTTGGTATCCAACCTTGTGCAAATAGGGAGTTTGGGTTGTGCAAATGGACTGTTTGCGGTTGCTTGCGGTGCGTTAAATGGGGAGTTTGGTCTGTCACTGTGAAGCGGGCGTAACACTTACACTACCTGATCGATACAAAATCATACCTGATGTTTTAAAGCACGTTATTCCAAACAATTTAGGAATGTTAGGTGATTTATGCCCTTTATGGATTAAAACCAGACTCTGCGTCAACTATGTAATTTTCCATGGGAGTTTTGCCATAGATCCCCCTCCGGCATGCCACAGTCCAGGTGTTAGTCCCCTTGAAATAACTTTTCCATCACTATTGTGGCCAGAAAGAGTCCCTGTGGGTTTTAAAATTCGCCTGCATTTTGAAGTCTATGGTGGTTCGCCTGCTCGCGAACATTTGCGAAAATTCGCGTTCGCCGTTCGCGATCGGAAAATTTTATGTTCGCGACATCACTACCTGCAGCCAGTGTATTGTCTGAACGTTTTTTTTAGCACGGGTGGAGGGGGTTATCACAGGTTATATTTCCCAATGTTTTGGGGTGTACCCTAATTTAAACAAAAAAGATAAAAAATGTAAACCAAAAACCAGTGTTCGCTACCTTCTCGTCCTCCACCGCCGATTCCACCTACACCGCGACATCCACCGCCTTCTCAACCTCCTACTCCATATGGACCTCCTCCTCCTAGATTATGATTTTTTATTTTTACGAATTTTATGTTATTTTAAGTCATTTCCCTATCCACATTTGTTTGCAGAGCACTTGCCATGCTCTTAACCACATTTCGATTTGCAGTTCTCTGGCCCTTTCCATGACTTTTTTAAGGCCATTTTTGTGCTCAAAAGTTCGGGTCCCTATTGACTTTAATGGGGATCAGGTTCACGGTCAATATCGGGTCAAGTTCAATAGAACCAGTTTCATTGGCAGCCATACATGCCCACGCCATGACACTACCACCACCATGCTTCACTGATGAGGTGGCATGCTTAGGATCATAAGCAGTTCCTTTCCTTCTTCATACTCTTCTCTTCCCATCACTCTGGTACAAGTTGATCTTGGTCGCATCTGTCCATAGGATGTTGTTCCAGAACTGTGAAGGCTTCTTTAGATATCGTTTGACAAACTCTAATCTGGCCTTCCTGTTTTTGAGGATCACCAATGGTTTACATCTTGTGGTGAACACTCTGTATTTACTCTGGTGAAGTCTTCTCTTGATTGTTGACTTTGACACACATACACCTACCTCCAGGAGAGTGTTCTTGATCTGGCCAACTGTTGTGAAGGGTGTTTTCTTCACCAGGGAAAGAATTCTTCGGTCATCCACCATAGTTGTTTTCCGTGGTCTTCCGAGTCTTTTGGTGTTGATGAGCTCACTGTTGCGTTCCTTCTTTTTAAGAATGTTCCAAACAGTTGTTTTGGCCACACCAAATGTTTTTGCTACAGATTCCGAATGCAAATAGCACACTTGAAATGAACTCTGGACCTTTTATCTGCTCATTGTAATTGGGATAATGAAGGAATAACACACATCTGGCCATGGAACAGCTGAGAAGCCAATTGTCCCATTACTTTTGGTCCATTAACAAGTGGCGCATATGCAAACTGTTATAATTCCTACACCGTTTACCTGATTTGGATGTAAATACCCTCAAATTAATGCTGACAGTCTGCAGTTAAAGCCCATCTAGTTTGTTTCATTTCAAATCCATTGTGGTGGCATATAGAGCCAAAAATGTTAGAATTGTGTCGATGCCCCAATATTTATGGACCTGACTGTAGGAAATTGTGAGTGCGGATGGTGAGGATTAGAGATGGCCTTGTGGTTAACTTTGTGTGTTTGCAATTTCGCAGAACATGCGAACATATGGCGATGTTCACATGCGCCATATTTATTTGAATTGCGCCAAACTTTGACCCATGACACATCCATTAGGTGGGACAGGACAGCCAATTGAGATGTTTCAGCACATGGACACACCCCGACCCAATACAAAGAACCCAATTAGGTTTTACATTCTATCTTTTGCCAGTGTACAGAGAAGTTGCATTTTGGAGCAGGGACTGGCTGTTAGGAACTTAGGGACACCAGACGCTAGCTAATAGGGCCACAAAAGTCCTTATAAGGACTGGTAACTGTGGCGAAACCAACCTCGCCACAGTGTTTTGGAGAGGCCTGTTTATCCGCCTCTTGCCTCAGGATTATGGCCCATACTAACTTTTAAACCCCTGAACCTATTCAAGTGAATTTTGGATAGGTTTGTCCCCAAGTTATACTGTTTAAATTGATGTAAGTTATATGTATGGCCAATGTAAACTCACAAAGTTGTAACAATTTATAATAAGTGTAACTTGTCAGCTTGGGAGGAAAATGCTGGGTGTGTTTCTATTGTGCCATTGTCCCATTGTGTGTTTAAATGGTGATGTCTGTCCTGTTGTCTGCACATGTGTATTGGTGATTTCTCTTTGTCCTGAGAGATAATTGGATTGCCCCTCGGTTGTCTCCGGGACAGAGGGGAGGAGACCATGATGCATTGTGGGGATATGTTGTATCTGTCCTATGTCACAGTCTTCATTCTGGTCCTCTGGGGGCGTGAACGATTGGTTGCTGTAGTTACATTGTATGTGTTGTAAATTACTGATTGGTTGTATTTCAAACCCCTGTGGGCAGTACTATGTTTGTGGTTTATGAATAAAAGAGGCTGTACTTGAAGTACAGTCAGACCACTGCTTGACCCTCAACACGGAGCCTTGTCTCGTTATTGGGGGGATCCGCTGTATGCTGTTATAGACTGATTGCCAGGAGTGTAAGCTGATTCCTGTTCGTCTGCTAGCAGCTATTCGTGAGGTTCCAGTTTGGAGTGCTATTTTGTATCCAGTTCGGGAGGTTGGTGTATCCTGCAGTAGCTGTGCCTGTCTCTCAGAAAGGGGCATATCGCCTAAACGGATTTTAACCCCTTGTCTGCTAAAACGGTCCATTACAGTAACGTTGTGCTATCGATAGGTATGATATACAGATGGCTGTGATATAATTACAATATACTTTCTAACATAGAAATTATATTATAGTGCATTTGTATGCTTCCAGAAAATACTGATTGAGGGCTGAGATCTATCAGCTCCCACAAAATAGTGATTGAGGTTTTTCATATACCTGTGACCACAAAATTACTGCATTTTTTGCCCCATAAGACACCCCCCCCCCCAAAAGTGGGGGGAAAATGGCAGTGCGTCTTATGGGGCGAATGCTGCCATTTTTACATCTCAGGCTGCGATGCATTGTATCAGAGGGCAGGGAGGGACGGAGGAAGGGCTGGAGGAAACTCGCGGTAGCCCGATGCAGTCACTGTACTATTACATTGGGCCCCGCACACACAAGTATTCAGATATAAACTGTAGGCAATTGGTATGTTAACTGTAGGCAATCCATATTTAAACTACAAGGTAGCGCAATCCGCATACCTTCGTACTCACTATTGAATGCCTGTACTTGCAGGCAGGCTGGCCAGTCACTCACTTCCTCATGGCGCATTCTCCGCACACTTTATTAATGTAGCAGGCAGAGGAAGTGTGTGACCGGCCAGTCTGCCTACTGATTGCCTACAGTTAACATATTAATTGCCTACAGTTTACATCTGAATACTGGTGTGTGCGGGGCCGGTGTATTAGAGTACAGTGACTGCAAGTAAGTGAAGAAAAAGGTCCCGGAGACAAATAGAGATCCTCTGTCAGCTCTTCTTTATTGATCACATGTAGATAACAGACATAGCCACCTCATACACGGCATGAACGTTGACGCGTTTCGGGTGAGTACCCTTAGTCGTAACACTTTGCCATGTGTGACCCCTCAATTTAAAGGAGTTGGAATACACCTCCCCCAACAACGAGGAAGGAGTCTCCAGCTCCATAGGCTGCCACACACTATGACACACCTCTTCATTTGCTGCATCAATCACGGATATAATTAGTAACACACTGTGTGGACACTTCTCTGAACATATTAACCCCGGGAGTGCCAAGGTATTCATTCCCTGACAAGAAAACCGCACAGTGTGAACATACCATCATTCCATCAATTAAAAATATATAGTACATACAAAAACAAAAAATGACCTTCTGCCTTCCAACAGGCTAGGATCCATTGTATTATAGCAGATTACATAAAAAGATTTATTTGTAATACTGGTAATTGTTGATATCGGCGGGTAGGTAACAACCTTGCAGTCCTTGAAGCAAATTGAAAAATTCTGCTGTTTACAGGTAGCAACGGCTGCGTATATATAACATAGGAAGATACATAGCTTCCAATTAACCTTGGGTGCGCTAGATCAAAAATTCTGTGTACAACCAGAATGAGGAAGAAAAACCGCCCTGTCTGACCAGCGTCCTGTGCGCAGATGACCAGAGATGTGTGTAAAAACCGGACAACCCGGACTGCCAGTATTTCTATGTTAGGGAAGATTCATTCGGTAAGCATACATTATTCCCTCATGTTGAGTTTTCACATGGTATATATTTAAAGCCAATCTATGTATTTTGTAACTCACTGATAAATATATATTAGTTCTTTTTTCAAGTTGAGACCTACTGGAATTCTAGTGTCAAGTCTAAAAATCCAGTAGGCCTCTCGGAGAAGGATTTTTTTCCGATGATCCCCGCCCCTTTTGGGTGCCAGAACTCGCTCTATGGCATATGCCTGAAAAAATGACACCTGACGGGCATGTTTCTGTATGAAGTGCCTTGCTATGTTTGAAATATTTAAAATGTTCGGGTTGCTAATATAGTTTAGGTGTTCAAGAATACGGCTCTTGAACTTGCGGGCTGTGCTGCCTACATACATCAGGTCACAATGGTGCATCTGATGACATAAATGACACCTTCCGTATTACAATTAATGTAACTACGGATGGGAAATTTGCACGAGTGAGCTGAATTATCAAATGATTTTGTAGGAAACACATAATCGCAAGTCTTGCAGGGATTACCTCCACATTTTGTAAATCCTTTATAGATAAGCCAGCTTGGTTTAAAATGAGTTCCCATGCTGCTGGCAGTGTAGAGGGATGGAGACAGCGAGCAGGACAAAGTAGTGGCTTTTCTGGAAACAATTCTGCAGCCTGATTTGAGAGCTTGATATAGAATGTCATCGTCGAATAAGATAGGTAAACATTTTTTTATTGCAGAACTGATTGTATTGAATTCACTACTATATGTCAAAGATAAAGTAGGAACAATGTCCTGGTCACTGTCTCCATAGACCTCCACACCGCCAGCAGGGGCCTTCATACTTGGCTTGTATTTTGGCTTTCCAAATAACATTTCTTTTCTTTCCTTCAGTGATGCTATCTCTCTCCCTCTTTTTATCATCCAAACTGGATAGTTTCTGTCCCTCAATCTTTTCTCTACTTTATTAAATTCCTCATCTAATTTCTCTACTTCGCTGCAATTTCTGGCTGTACGCATAAATTCACCCACGGGGATTGCTCTGATGGTATGCATGGGGTGATGACTTTTGGCATTCAGAATAGAGTTGCCTGCCACCTCTTTCCTGTAGGTGATGGTGTGCACTACCTCACCTGGGCTCCCGCGGAGTGTCAAATCAAGGAAGTTTGACTGCACCAGGCCATGCAGCGATTTTAACACCAGTTGCCGGCCCCCACTTGTATTACGGTCACTATTTACTGTACACAGGGACACTGTTATGGGGAATATCTGTGGATGACACATATATAGCATAAGATGCTATATACACTCACCTAAAGAACACCTGTTCTATTTCTCATTAATGCAATTATCTAGTCAACCAATCACATGGCAGTTGCTTCAATGCATTTAGGGGTGTGCTCCTGGTCAAGACAATCTCCTGAACTCCAAACTGAATGTCAGAATGGGAAAAAAAGGTGATTTAAGCAATTTTGAGCGTGGCATGGTTGTTGGTGCCAGACGGGCCGGTCTGAGTATTTCACAATCTGCTCAGTTACTGGGATTTTCACGCACAACCATTTCTAGGGTTTACAAAGAATGGTGTGAAAAGGGAAAAACATCCAGTATGCGGCAGTCCTGTGGGCAAAAATGCCTTGTGGATGCTAGAGGTCAGAGGAGAATGGGCCGACTGATTCAAGCTGATAGAAGAGCAACGTTGACTGAAATAACCACTCATTACAACCGAGGTATGCAGCAAAGCATTTGTGAAGCCACAACACGCATAACCTTGAGGCGATGGGCTACAACAGCAGAAGACCCCACCGGGTACCACTCATCTCCACTACAAATAGGAAAAAGAGGCTACAATTTGCATGAGCTCACCAAAATTGGACTGTTGAAGACTGGAAAAATGTTGCCTAGTCTGATGAGTCTCGATTTCTGTTGAGACATTCAAATGGTAGAGTCCAAATTTGGCGTAAACAGAATGAGAACATGTATCCATCCTCTGATGGCTACTTCCAGCAGGATAATGCACCATGTCACAAAGCTCGAATCATTTCAAATTGGTTTCTTGAACATGACAATGAGTTCACTGTACTAAAATGGCCCCCACAGTCACCAGATCTCAACCCAATAGAGCATCTTTGGGATGTGGTGGAACGGGAGCTTCATGCCCTGGATGTGCATCCCTCAAATCTCCACCAACTGCAAGATGCTATCCTATCAATATGGGCCAATATTTCTAAAGAATGCTATCAGCATCTTGTTGAATCAATGCCAAGTAGAATTAAGGCAGTTCTGAAGGCAAAAGGGGGTCCAACACCGTATTAGTATGGTGTTCCTAATAATTCTTTAGGTGAGTGTATGTATCATTCAAAGATGCCCCCATAACAGTGTCATCCACAGATGCCCCCATAACAGTGTCATCCACAGATCCCCTATAACAGTGCCATCCACAGATCCCCCTCATAACAATACCATCCACAGATCCCCCCCATAACAGTGCCATCCACAGATCCCCCATAACAGTGTGTCCTCCCCAGATCCATAACAGTTCATCATCCACAGACCACCATTAGTTCAAAACCCACCAAAAGCACACCTTTTGGTTCAAAATATTATTTTTTTCTTATTTTCTTCCTCAAAAACCTAGGTGTGTCTTATGGGCAGGTGCGTCTTATAGAGCGAAAAATACGGGTACTGTTTGAGGGTGAAATACCTGCTTCAACTAACAACTGATTGAGACCTGCCATATATCAGCTTCCACAAAATAGTGGGTTTTGATATACCTAAAGTTTGAAACCACATAGACCCAATCTGGGTGTAGGTGTTTTAACTACAGAATTCAGAAAACCAAACATGGCTCTAAATCAATCTTGACCCAGATGTACTATACTTTTATTCCACACTGTAAAACGGGCTGTGAGCCTCAGAAAACGTTTTAAAAGCAACTGTTTGCTGAATCGGCTGAATACATTTGACTGCTGAATCAGTGGGGGAGATGTGCACTCTCTTCCCCACACTACAATGGTAATGACCAGTAGAGTGCCAGACTTAAGTATAGTCATTGCCCACTTAAGTGAGGTTACTGTGGCTGACCACCTCAAAAGGCAGACAGCCCACTTATCACCCCACTAATGTAACAACCTTGCTGGTCAATGACTGCTTGACCAGCATATAAATGCTCATTTGCTGAGCCACTGTAACAAGGTGTGGGCGCTGACTACCTGACCTGCCATCTATGAACTGATGACCAAGATCATATAGTTAACTGACCTCTAATGTCAGTGGTGGTGAAGTTGACGAGGATGATGTATCAATGGACGAAAAGAGGAAAAGGAGGGGAGTTCAGAGGGAGAGACGGAGCAGCAGATAGGGAGGAAAAGGAGGAGAAGCAGGCAGAACACGCAGTGCACAGGACGCAAAAAGCAGACTGTAAATGCATCTGGAGCTAGCCATCCAACATGAACGGTCACATCTGGCTCTCCTAGGAGGCCAACACATGGCTCCACAGTGTGGGTATTTTTTAACGTGTGAGCTGCTGACAATAGTGTGGCCATCTGCCGCCTGTGTTGTCAACGCATTAGTTGCGGTAAGCCCAACACTCACCTAGGGACGACAGCCTTAAGAAGACACCTGGCCTCCCATCACCGAGCCCAGTGGGAGCAACGCTGTCAGATCCCACAAAACCACACTCTCGGCACTCTATGTCCTGCCTCGTCTCTTCTCCTCCCATTTGTCCTCCACTCCACCTTCCACTGTGACGTCGTCGTGTTCATCTGGCACAAGGCAGGCTTCTGTGGCCCAAATGTTTGAGCGTAAAAAAATTATGATGCCGGATAATCCTCTTGCCAAACGGCTGACCGCTGGCTTGTTGGTACTGCTAGTCCGCCAACTACTGCCATATTAATTGGTGGACTCGGAGGTCTTTAGAAAATTTGTTGCCATTGGCACACTGCAATGAAAGGTCTCCGGAAGGAAATATTTCTCCCAGAAGGGCATTCCTGAGCTATATGGCCATGTTCAGTGTCAAGTTAATATATCTCTGGCACACAGTGTCGGTGCCAAGATACAGTGGATATAAAAAGTCTACACACCCCTGTTAAAATGTCAGGCTTCTGTGATGTAAAAAAAATGAGACAAAGAAAAATCATTTCAGAATTTTTTCCACCTTTAATGTGCCCTATAAACTGTACAACTCAATTGAAAAACAAAATGAAATCTTTTAGGTAGAGTGAAGAAAAAATATAAAAATAAAATAATATGGTTGCATAAAAATAATACTTTGTTGAAGCACCTTTTGATTTTACTACAGCACTCAGTATTTTTGGGGTATGAGTCTATCAGCATGGCACATTTTGACTTGTCAAGATTTTCCCACTCTTCTTTGCAAAAAACACTCCAAATCTGTCAAATTGCGAGGGCATCTCCTGTGCCCAGCCCTCTTCAGATCACCCCACAGATTTTCACTCGGATTCAAGTAAGGGCTCTGGCTGGGCCATTCCAAAACTTTATTCTTCTTTTGGTGAAGCTATTCCTTTGTTGATTTGGATGTTTGCTTTGGGTCGTTGTCATGCTGAAAGATGAAGTTCCTCTTCATGTTCAGCTTTCTAGCAGAAGTCTGAAGGTTTTGTGCCAACATTGACTGGTATTTGGAACTGTTCACAATTCCCTCTAGCTTAACTTAAGCCCCCGTTCCAGTTGAAGAACAACAGCCCCAAAGCATGATGCTGCCACCACCATGCTTCACGGTGGGTATTGTGTTCTTTTGGTGATGTGCAGTGTTGTTTTTGGGTCAAACATATCTTTTGGAATTATGGGCAAAAAGTTCAACCTTGGTTTCATCAGACCATAACACCTTTTCCCACATGCTTTTGGGAGACTTCAGATGTGTTTTTTTGCAAAATGTAGCCTGGCTTGGATGTTTTTCTTCTTAAGAAAAGGCTTTTGTCTTGCCACTCTACAACATAGCCCAGACATATGAAGAATACGGGAGATTGTTGCCACTTGTACCACACAGCCACCACTTGCCAGATATTCCTGCAGCTCCTTTAATGTTGCTGTTGGCCTCTTTGTAGCCTCCCAGACCAATTTTCCTCTCGTCTTTTCATCAATTTTGGAGGGATGTCCAGTTCTTGGTAATGTCACTGTTGTGCCATATTTTCTCCACTTGATGATGACTGTCTTCACTGTGTTCCATGGTATATCTAATGCCTTGGAAATTTATTTTGTACCTTTCTCCTGACTGATACCTTTTAACAATGAGATCCCTCTTATGCTTTGGAAGCTCTCTGTGGACCATGGCTTTTGCTGTGGGATGCGACCAAGAAAATGTCAGGAAAGACCAACTAGAGCAGTTGAATCTTATTTGGGGTTAATCAGAAGCCCTTTAAATGATGGCAGGTGTATGCTGACTCCTATTTAACATGATTTTGAATGTGATTGCTTAATTCTGAACACAACTACATCACCAGTTATAACAGGGTGTGCACACTTATGCAACCCCATTATTATAATTTTTTTCTGTTTTCTTGCCTCCACCTAAAAGATTTCAGTTTGTTTTTCAATTGAGTTGTATAGTTTATAGGTCACATTAAAAGTGGAAAAGTTCTGAAATGATTTATCTTTGTCTCATTTTTTTACAGCACAGAAACCTGACATTTTAACAGGGGTGTGTAGACTTTTTATATCCACTGTACATCTGACACAGACATGTGGTCTGGCAAACACTGGCAGGGAAGGTACATAACTTTTACTGCCCACTGGGTGAACCTTTTGATGGCTGTCAAGCATGTAACCCGTGGCATCCGTGTGGATTTTGTGTTACTGCCACGGATTGCATGCAGGCCTGCCTATTTTTCTCCTCCTACTCCATCCTCCGTGTCCTCCTTGGCTGACTCCTCCTTTTCCACCACTACCGCCTATTCCGCTGCACCCCCCAAGCTCCCCAGAACTTATTCGACGTTCAAGGTGAGAAGTTGTTGCCATGCTGTGCTGCGGCTGTTGTGCCTGGAACCTAAGAGCCACACCGTTCCTGCACTGCTTTCAGCTCTGCGGTCACAGGCCGATCAGTGGCTAACCCCGCTCAATTTGACAGTTGGTAAAGTGGTGTGCGAATAATGGTGCTAATCTGCTGAGCGCGCTGAAACAGGGCAAAATGACACATGTGCCGTGCATGGCACACATCCTGAACTTAGTTGTGCAGAGATTCATATTGTGGCAGGCAAGGAAAATTATTGGCCATTTTAGAAGATCTTACACGGCCATGGCTCGCCTTGCTGATGTTCAGGGGCGACACCACTTGCCCGTCAGATTTGTGACTGCGCGACGCACTAGAACTCCACTTTGTAGATGCTTGATAGGCTGCTACAGCATAAATGTGCCGTTAACGACTACCTTCACGAACTCTGCGGCGGGAAAGGTTCTGGGGAGCTTGGTTTCTTTTTGTCGCGACAGTGGCTGCTCATGCGCAATGCATGCAGACTTCTGCGGCCATTTGATGAGATCACCAAACTGGTCAGTCGCAGCCAGGGCTCCATCAGTAAAATCGTACCTTACTCCTTCTTTCTGGAGCGTGCATTATCATTGATCAAGCCATCGAGGAGCAGGAGTTGGAAGATGAGGAAGTCGCAATGCTGAATTAATTTCCAGTGGGGGCTAATCCATATGAGACAAGTCAGCAGGAGTCTGAAGAGGAGTCAGAGGAGGATGGTGGCTGGGGTGAGGAGGAGCAAGAAGAGCAGGATTTAAAATTTTCGGAGATCCCTGGTGTTGTCCGTGGCTGGGGGGAGGAGACCGAGGACGACATTCTCCTTGGCGATGAGCAGGAACCAGGGCGCTCCACCGCTTCCAATTTAGTGCAAATGGGGGCCTTTATGCCCCAGTGTTTGAAGAGGGACCCTCGTATAAAAAGCATAAAGGTCAAGAACCAGTACTGGGTGGCAACGTACTTAGACCCCCGGTATAAACAAAAAATAGCGGACATTTTACTAGCATCAAAGAGGTCAGAATGCAGCATTTCCAGGCCTTGCTGCGAGAGATGCTGCATTCTGCTGTTGCGGACAATGGCAGAAAAATTTCCTCCCACAGCGAAACGGGTGCGGGTACCAATCCTACAGCGCCTGCAAGAAGAGGGCAGTTTGAAGATGTGTTGGTCACTTCGGATATGAGATCATTCTTGCAGCCAACCCATCGACAGCCACCTTCCGGATCCAGCCTCAGGGAATGCCTAGACCGACAGGTGTCCAACTACATCGGGTTAACGGCCGATGTGGACGCTCTGAGAAGCGAGTAACCCCTGGACTACTGGGTATGCAGGCTTGACCTGTGGCCAGAGCTGTCAAAATTTGCCATGGTACTCATGGCTTGCCCCTCATCAAGTGTTCTGTCCAAAAGGTTCAGCGCAGCAGGGCGGATTGTGACCGATAAGCACACTCGCCTAGCTCACGACATTGTGGACTACCTCACATTTCTAAAAATAAATGGGGCATGGATCTCTGAGGAAATCAACACCTGTGACGACCACATGTAATCGAATTTCACCTACAGTATTATCATTTGTGGTTTATTCAAGAGGGGGGATTTCGTTAGCCATGTTTTTAATCCAATTTAATATTTTTAGTTCTTTTAAATATATGTATTTGACATGTATATTTACTATCCTACAGTACATTTTTTATCCAGTGACCGTCTTAATGTACCTGCAGCCACATAATCACAAGTTCTCTTCTGTCTGGTGAATGCCTAATTTTTGGGGCTGTACTCCAGTGGCCTACAGTAAAATTTTTATCCAGTGACCGTCTAATGTACCTCCAGGCAAATAATCACAATGTCACGTGCCGGAGGTCCCAGGGTTACCTCCAGGAAGCATTGCGAGCAAAGAGTGGACAAGGCATCACAAAGAAAGGGCATTCCCCCTCTGGGAAAGACATGGAACCCTCTTCCGAAGGTGGACCTGGAGCCAACTGGAACCGACTAGGAGCACAGCCATCATGACATGAACATAGCATAGAAACCTGAACAGGCAAAGTGAGGTCCAAGACATGGAACGGAACAGAAGACAACAATGCAGAACCAGGCGGGACATACCGAGACGTAGATGGTAGGACAAAGGCAAAAGCAAAACCTGGCAAAGCAAAAAATAGACAGACATGACAGGGACAAAAGGGCATGACACCCACCGGGCATGGACAAGGACAGACATGAACAAAGACATAGCAGGGTACAGACACCCTCAAGGAATGGCATGGCCTGGCATGAACAGGAAGAGCAGAAACATAGCAGGGTACTGGACAGCCTGAATTAACAGTACTGACCCCCAGAATGCACACAAGAACAGGACCTGACTGAATTAATAAAACTGACCACAAGCTATGCAGACTGAGCCCTGAACCTCCACTCCCAAAGACAGAAGTTGAAGCCTAACGAGCGCACCTAAAAGGATACACCCAGGAACTGAAAAGGGACATTAACCCCAGAACCAAGCAGGGAGGTACCTAATCAGGTGAGGGGTAAACAAGAAACCGCAGCAAAGAAGCTGCGATACAGGACGTTGCCCCTAGCAACCACGGAACACCGCAGCCAGAACGTAAGGGCACAACAGACCCACAGGGAGATGATACCGCCTGAGAGGGGGCACAAACCACGTCACGGTGAACCACATCATGAGACACAAGTTCTTTTCTGTCAGGTTAATGCCTAATTTTTGTGGCTTCTACTGGCCTATAGTAAAATTTTTAGCCAGTGACCGACTAATGTACCTCCTGCCACATAATCACAAGTTCTTTTCTCTCAGGCGTATGACACATTTTTGAAGCCTGTACTCCCGTGGCTAAAAATAAAAAATTCTAGGCTCCAGCAAGGCACATTTTTGAGAGTTTCCCTTTAAGACTCATAAAAATGGCCCCTGATTAAAATACATATTTTTTGTGGAAATGTTTGCCAATGATCCCCCTCTGGTTTGTACTGTCCATGTTGTGGGACTTTTTGTACTTCTAGTAAGTATTGGGGGCTGCAAATATGGCCTGAAGGTTTTTAAGGTTCACCTGCCATTTAGGCCACTTTTTTCAGTAAGTTCATGGTTCTGCTCAACTGCAAAGGGGAGAAGATTCCTCAACTTGCTGCATGACCACTTTATGGGCCAGTTTGTAGAAGCTCCCACTAAGGGCAATACTCTGTTGGATCTGGTAATTTCTAATTAAACAGAGCTTGTTGGAAACACTACTGTTTGTGAAACACTGGGTAATAGTGTTTTTTTTTTTTTTTTTTTAATTAATTATCTTTATTAATTAGTATATCAAACAAATTACAAGACAAAAAAGAATACAGAAAAGAATAATTTTTTCCCTTCCCTGTTTTTCCCCCATATCCCTATTCCCTACCCCCCCCCCTCCCCCCTGCCTGTGGTGCGTCCAAAAAAAAAAAAAAAAAACAAAAAAAAAAAACAACAGCAACAACATTTATCACAACTAATCAAATCCTCCAATCACCCCATATCTTAGTCCACTTATCATCGGCTCCCCTCTGTTTAAAGATAATTTTCTCATAGTTTTTTACCTTATCAGTAAGGTTTATCCATATATTTATATCTGGAGTATAACGAGCAAACCAGGTCCGACTGACCAAAACTCTGGCCAACATCAATATCCTACCCAGAAAGATCTTTTGATACTTAGGATTATCTATTTTGGAAAAATCATTAAGCAAGAATAGTTGTGGTTCAAAAGGGATTCGTATTTTTAGTTTATATATGATGAAATTATTGATGCTATTCCAATATTTTTTAAGTTCTAGGCAGGTCCAGATCATATGGAGATAGTCCGCTCCTAAAGTGTCACATTTAGGGCAGTTAGACGTGTCCCTTAGTCCACATTTATTCATCCATAAAGGGGTAATATATAATCTGTGGCAAATATAGAAGTGTACTACAACATGGTTGAAGTTCAGGGATAGTGAACCTAAATTACCAAAAATATTCTCCCACCCTTCTGGTTGTAAATTTGGACAGTCCACCTCCCACGCTCTTTGTCCTGGTGACTGTATATCACTAAAACGTGCCTTGAGTAATAGCTTATATATATTTGAAATCTTTATTTTAGACAGTGTACCCCCTACCCAATCATTCAAAAAAGATGAACTATCTATATCCAACACCAATTTATCGTCCAGACTAGATAGTACTGAACGCAATTGAAGATACCTAAACCATGAAAAATTTTGTATATTATGTGTCATCTCTATAAATGGCTTAATGTCTCTATCCTTAATTACCTGTGAAATATACAAAATTTTGTTCCTTTGCCAAAATGTGTCCACTGCAATATCATCTAACCTTTGTAAATACACATTGTGCCAAAGAGGCGTGAATGTAAGTGAGCCCTTTACCTTCAACCATGTCTTAGTAGTAACCCACACTTTCAGGAGTAGTTTTATAGTCTCTCTGTAGCCCCGCTCATAGGTCTTCAATAGCCCGGATTCCAACAGGGTAAATATATTATTATGAGCATAGCTCCCTACCAACTTCCCTAGTGCACTGTTTTCTGATTCGTAGCACATCAATAACTGAGCTGCAATAAAATACCCTTTAAAGTAAGGGAGATTTAAGCCCCCACACTCCAGTGATTTATACAAATATTCCAACTTTAATCAAACTCGTTTTCTTCCCCATATTAAATCATTAATTATTCTTTCCATGAGTTTAAAGTATTAATCTTGAATCCAAATAGGTGAATTCCTAAGCACATAGAGAAGTTGTGGTAATATCACCATCTTGACCAGTGAAACTCGGTCAGCTCTAGATAGGGGAAGTTTCAGCCAAATCCCTATTTTAGCTCTAATCCTTGCCATTATGGGGATCAAATTAAGTTGTACAAAATTTTCCACCCGAGGTGATATATTCAAGCCCAAATATTGAAAAGTGTCAACGATGTCCAACTGTGTCATGAGAACCTCATCCTGTGGCAGGGGGTCTATTGGCATCAAACTGGTCTTAGACCAGTTTATAAGAAGACCGGACACCTCACCAAATGCTTTAACCATTTGAATAATTCTAGGAAGAGTTATTTCCGTGTGGTCTATAAAAAAGAGAACATCATCCGCATATAAGGAGATGCGGTCTTGCACTCCTAACGTACCAAATCCTTTAACCCGATCGTCCTGCCTAATGGCCATCGCAAGGGGTTCAATATAAATGTCAAATAATAATGGGGATAGTGGACAGCCCTGCCGCGTACCTCTATTTAAATCAAAACTAGTAGTCAAGATCCCATTTAGACTTAGTTTTGCCCTAGGAGATCTATACAGTAGTTTAAGAGTGCCTATAAATTTTTCCCCAAAGCCCATCCTTGCCAGAACCTTCCAGAGGAAGCGCCACTCCACCCTGTCAAAGGCCTTAGAGGCATCCAGTGACAGGATGGATCGAGCGGTCCCCCCAGGGGCCTGTATATTGGAAAAAAGCTGATGAAGATTATGATGGGTACCCTTGTTTTGAATAAAGCCATTCTGATCCGGATGTATAATAGAGGAAATAACCCTAGAAAGCCTT